>NW_024097456.1:0-25000 GCF_016545835.1 Crotalus tigris
CAACTCTGATCGGGTTGCTGGACGGTGCTACATTCCACCAGCTGCTGCTTAAACTGTAAGTTTTGGGAGAATCCACCAGGAAAGTAGCAAGGCCCTGATTGGATCTCCATTATATTTATAGGGTATTATACTCTATTTAAACCCCATTCCAACTATGATCGGGTTGCTGGAACGTGCTACATTCCACCAGCTGCTGCTTAAACTGTAAGTTTTGGGAGAATCCACCAGGAAAGTAGCAAGGCCCTGATTGGATCTCCATTATATTTATAGGGTATTATACTCTATTTAAACCCCATTCCCAACTCTGATCGGGTTGCTGGAACGTGCTACATTCCACCAGCTGCTGCTTAAACTGTAAGTTTTGGGAGAATCCACCAGGAAAGTAGCAAGGCCCTGATTGGATCTCCATTATATATATAGGGTATTATACTCTATTTAAACCCAATTCCAACTCTGATCGGGTTGCTGGAACGTGCTACATTCCACCAGCTGCTGCTTAAACTGTAAGTTTTGGGAGAATCCACCAGGAAAGTAGCAGCCCGCGCGCCTAACGGCGCGCGAATTATCTAACTATATAACTAAAAATCACAAACAGTAGCAGTACATTCAGGGCAAGTGTGTCTGACATCCCCTGTATCTAAGATGTCCGGCTTAGTTCAGTGCAACACCTGCTTTGCAGCCGTCCTTAGCAGTACCCTTTTCAAACTTGGAAACTGTCCTATCTGTAAACAAATCACTAGCCTACAAGGACAGATCATTTACCTAGGGTCTGTAATCCGTGCTCTTCGGGCAGAAATTAGGTGTCCAGTTCAGCCCCTCTACTCTAGTAAGCCTCCCTGCTATCAGCCCCCTTTACCACAAAGATCCTGCAGGAAAAGTGCAGTGTGGACAACCGTGGGATCTGGCAGGGTGAGAGCTGTGAACCATAAACACAAAGCTTTCGCTGTGTCCCTGCACAACAGCTACAGGGCTCTTGCTGACCTTAATAGGGACATTAAGGAGACTGGTAAAGGTATTTGTGAAGATAACTCAAATAAGCAGGGGATTGTGGTCCGAGATGAAGAACTAGATTTTGATAGGGAGAAGTGTGAATAAGGTATTGCACATCAGTCATGCAAGAATAGAAAGGCTCCCAAAAAGAGAAGCTACCTTCTGGTAGGTGATTCAATTATAAGGGATGTAAATTTAGGAATGGACACAGAGGCTTTGAAAGAGGTCAGGTGTCTTCCAGGTGCTACTGCCAGTAGGGACAAGAAGCGTAGTTCTAAAATAATCAAGAATGGCAGCAAGGACTGTGATGTGGAGGCTATTGTACACCTTGGCACTAATGATCTGTCCCAAAAAGATGTACTCTCTGTGCAGAATGATTTCCAGAGCTTGGGGAAGGAACTTAGCAGAATAGGCTGTAGGCTTACTTTCTCAGAGGTTTTACCAGTGTATAAGGAGCAAAACGGAAAAGGCCAGAGCATAGCACAATTCAATATGTGGCTAAAGGAATGGTGTAAAGGGGAAGGCTTTGGATATATTAGTCACGATGTCAGTAGCTGGTCCAATCAAAAGATGTACAAAAGAGATGGTTTGCATCCATCAAAAAAAGGGACTGAGTTACTCGGCTATAAATTCACAGATTTTCTGGAGGGAAATTTAAAATAAACAGCGGGGACAGGGAGTTAATTGATACGGAACAACCCTGTCCCCGGCAATTTAAAAACTATAGGACTATCAGTGCATGTAGCACAGATGTGTGTGTGGACAAGAATACCAACCTTGCTACCAATCAAAATGAAGCCTCTAATAGCGAGTGCCATATAAAGTGCACTAACCAAATAGGTGGTAAGACAATAGGGGAACTCAGGCACAACACAGGTTATGTAGAAAGGAAACACAGGGCCACCCACAAAGGACTCAAATGTTTATACACCAATGCACAAAGTATGAACAGCAAACAGGGTGAACTAGAAATTCAGGTTAATGAGGGCAGATACGATATTGTTGCCATTACGGAAACATGGTGGGATGAAACTCACACATGGAACACAAAGCTAGAGGGATTTAAATTATTTAAAAGAAACAGACCAAATAAAAGAGGAGGTGGAGTTGCTCTCTATATAAGAAATAACTACATCTTCACAGAAATAGAGTACAACAATGATAAAAACTGTCTTGAATGCATTTGGGTCAATATAAAAGGGGGGGGGAATGACAATGCCATAGGTGTATACTACAGACCACCCAACCAAACAGAGGAAATAGATGAAACTTTTGTAGTAGATAAACTAAGGTCTGAGGAAGCACATCACAATAGTAATGTGGGGACTAACTACCCTGACATCAACTGGGAGACAAACTCCGCAACAAGTGGAAGATCAAACAGGTTCCTGGCAAACCTAGCAGACAACTTTGTCTCCCAAAAAGTAGAGAATGGAACTAGGGGATTAGCCATTTTGGATCTAATTCTCACTAACAGAGATGAAATG
The DNA here is from genome assembly GCF_016545835.1 of Crotalus tigris. Lineage (NCBI taxonomy): Eukaryota > Metazoa > Chordata > Lepidosauria > Squamata > Viperidae > Crotalus > Crotalus tigris. The sequence continues at coordinate 2,478 of NW_024097456.1, forward strand.
ATAGACGGTGTTGGAGCCATAGGAACCCTGGGAGGAAGTGATCATGCAATATTAGAATTCAACATTATATAAGCACAACCAATAGAACACAGTCAAACTAGAGTCTTGGACTTCAAGAGAGCTAATTTCAATAAACTTAGAGAGGGCTTGGGAAGGATTCCATGGATGAGAATCCTAAAGGGGAAAACAACTCAAGAAGCTTGGGAAATTTTGAAAAATGAGATAATAAAAGCACAGTCTAGCACAATACCAACAAAGAGGAAAAACAACAGCTCTCAAAAGAAACCAGCATGGCTGCATAAAGAACTCTCTGACAAATTGAAAGATAAAAAGGACAAGTATAGAAAGTGGAAAGAGGGAACATAACTAAGTCAGAATATCAGCAAATAGCCCGAGCCTGCAAAGATGAAGTGAAGAAAGCCAAGGCTCAAAATGAACTAAGGCTTGCGACCAAAGTCAAAAATAACAAAAAAAGCTTCTTTCAACATGTAAAAAACAAGAAAAAAGTGAAGGAAATGATTGGTCCATTAGTGGGTGGAAGTGGCAAGAAGGTGACAAGCAACAGGGAGAAAGCAGAACTATTTAACTCATTTTTTGCATCTGTCTTTACACAAAGGGAAAAAACAGACCAACCTATCAAAAATAGTGCCACAAAAAACAAAACAGAAACACAAGTTAAGATAGGCAAGAAAATCGTTAGTGAGCACCTGTCCAGCCTAGATGAGTTCAAATCGCCAGGACCAGACGGATTACACCCCAGAGTTCTCAAGGAACTGGCAGATGTGATATCGGAGCCACTGAACTATATTTTTCAAAGATCCTGGAACACAGGGGAACTACCAGAGGACTGGAAAAGAGCTGATGTAGTTCCCATCCTCAAAAAAGGAAAAAAAATGGATCCAGGAAATTACAGACCTATCAGCCTGACCTCAATACCTGGGAAGATCCTGGAAAAGATAATCAAACAACGAATCAACGAACACCTAGAGGCAAACAAAGTCATTACTAAAAGCCAACATGGGTTTGTCAAAAATAGATCATGCCAGACAAATCTTATTGCATTCTTTGACCAAGTGACAAAATTAGTGGATCAGAGGAATGCTGTGGACATAATTTACTTGGACTTCAGTAAGGCATTTGATAAAGTAGATCACAACCTACTACTTGACAAGATAGAAAAATGTGGGGTAGACAGAACCACCACCAGATGGATCCGTAGCTGGCTGACCGGCCGTACTCAGCGAGTGGTCCTCAATGGAACTGCATCTATATGGAGGGAAGTGTGTAGTGGGGTGCCCCAGGGCTCTGTTCTGGGCCCAGTACTCTTCAACATCTTCATCAACGATTTGGATGAAGGGATAGATGGGGAACTCATCAAATTTGCAGATGACACCAAGCTGGCAGGAATAGCCAACACTCCAGAAGACAGGCTTCAGATACAGAAGGATCTGGACAGACTTGAACACTGGGCACTAACTAACAAAATGAAATTCAATGGTGAAAAAAGCAAGGTTCTACATTTAGGCAAGAAAAACCAAATGCACAAGTACAGCATAGGTGGCACCATGCTCAATAGTAGTAACTGTGAGAGGGACTCGGAGTCCTAGTAGACAATCACTTAAATATGAGCCAGCAGTGTGCTGCAGCTGCCAAAAAGGCCAACACAGTGCTAGGCTGCATTAACAGAGGGATAGAATCAAGATCACGTGAAGTATTAATACCACTTTACAATGCCTTGGTAAGGCCACACTTGGAATACTGCATCCAGTTTTGGTCACCACGATGTAAAAAAGATGTTGAGACTCTAGAAAGAGTACAGAGAAGAGCAACAAAGATGATTAGGGGACTGGAGGCTAAAACATATAAGGAACGGTTGCTAGAATTGGGTATGTCTAGTTTAACGAAGAGAAGGACAAGGGGGGACATGATAGCAGTATTCCAATATCTCAGGGGCTGCCATAAAGAAGAGGGAATTAAGCTATTTTCCAAAGCACCTGAAGGCAGGACAAGAAGCAACGGGTGGAAACTAATCAAGGAGAGAAGCAACCTAGAACTAAGGAGAAACTTCCTGACAGTGAGAACAATTAATCAGTGGAACAGCCTGCCTCCAGAAGCAGTAAATGCTCCAACACTGGAAGTTTTTAAGAAGAGACTGGACAGCCATTTGTCCGAAATAGCGTAGGGTTTCCTGCCCGAGCAGGGGGTTGGACTAGATGACCTCCAAGGTCCCTTCCAACTTTACTACTATTACTAGATATATTATATGTAATTAATGTACAATACGGACTGAGATGTCAGTCAAAGACGATTTACCATGTTCAATGTTTTTAATCCTTTTTTTCTTTGTACTCAATAAAAACTTAAAAAAAAAAGAAGTTAAGCCATGTTTGGTTTCTATTCCCAGCCTAATATATTGTAATCAAGAGGGACTTTGCTCCTCCTCCTCCCATTAAAAAAAAACATGGCAAATGGAAGAATGGGGATGAGAATAGCATGTGGCCTGCCTTCTGTTTCTGGTACTCTCCCTTGGCTGGTTGAGAGACTGGCTCCAGCAAGCAGCTTTTATAGATCCTTACATGATGAGCTGAGAATGCCAATGTGTGTTCAAGCAAGCAGTGAGGCCACCAATGTGAAATTTTGGAAATTCCCTCAGAATGAGCCTTCTCAAACAACATCCATCATATTTGTACTATATAGATCTTTACAATTTCATTTAAACCCAATTAAGGGGAGGGGGAAACAAAAATGTAAACTGCACAGTAATCCATAGTTATTTACACTGATCTCTGGATGGTGATTGTATGAATGTAAGGCTATGCCACGGCTTAAAAAACAGTAAAGTCTTCTTCCAGTTGAACTCAGTACCTTGTGACTTCATTATAGTTATGTGAGTCCAGTTTTCATTGCTGCCTTCCTGGCTGTTTTTCAACTTCCCAGTTTAAGTGACATTCTGAGGATGAGCTCCCAACCAAAATATTAACCAGGCCCAACCCTGTTTAGCTTTTGAGACAAGATGCATGTAGATGAATGGTGGCCCTGTTATATATAAATTTATTATTGTATTTAGGGCATATGAATGCGAAAATTTTTACTTTTTATGTATATAAATTGAGTGTGAATGTGTATTGAGTGTTTGGGGTATGAGAATGGTGGAGTTGGGGTGGAGCCTGGTACCCCCTCTGCTGAGTGCAATAGCAAAAGTAGGGGTGGGGCAGGACTTACCCTTGGGCTTGGTTTGTATGGAAAGTGAGTCCGGTCAGGAAAGGAGAAGGCTGGTGAGGGTGGGGGTATTCCGGGGAGGGGAGAAGGTCGGAGCATCCCGGTCATGACTGGGATGGGCAGATATGGCGGGAGCCGAGGGGCAGGCCATCTTTGGGGAACGAGGACTAGCTATGTTAGAGTGATTCCTTGTTCCGGCCCCTCAAAAGGCTCATCCTGTAGTACTGGTGACAGGGGAGTACAGGGCCCTGATTGTAGGCTGCTGTTGCTTAATGCCAGGTCCGTTGTCAGCAAAGCCCCCCTTGTCCGTGATTTAATATTGGACAGCGGGGCGGACCTGGCATGTATAACCAAAACCTGGCTGGGCCCTGAGGGGGGTGTTTCCCTCTCGGAGATGTGCCCGGACGGGTTTGTGGTGCTTCATCAGCCTTGACATCAGGGCAGGGGTGGGGGAGTGGCAGTCATCGCTCGGAAGTCCTTGAGCCCTCGTGGGATTCCTGCCCCGGAGGTGGTTGGGTGTGAGTCCCTCCTATTGAAGTTGGGTTCACGGGTTCAGTTGGGCTTGCTGCTGATGTACCTACCTCCCAGCTGCGTTGCAACAGCCCTGCCTGCGTTGCTGGAGTCAGTAGCCGGGTTGGCGATGGAGTTCCTCAGACTTATAGTACTGGGGGACTTTAACCTGCCATCACTCGGCGATCGCTCAGAGGCAGCGCAGGAGTTCATGGCTTCCATGGCAACCATGGACCTGACCCAGGTAATTCAGGATCCGACCCATAGGGGTGGTCACACACTCGACCTTGTGTTTCTCTCGGGGCAATGGAGACATGATCTGGAATTAAGGGGGAATAGAGATCTCGCCCTTGTCATGGACAGATCATTTCCTATTGAGGCTGGACTTCAGAGCATCACTCCCCCATCGCAGGGAGAGGGAGCCGACTAGGTGGTTCCACCCCGGGCGCCTAATGGACCCAGATCAGTTCCAGGAGGAGCTTGGGGAAATACCTGACTCCCTTGTCCACAACTCGTCCGGGTCCCTGGTTGCGGCCTGGAATGAGGCGGCGTCCGGGGCCCTGGATCGAATTGCGCCTTTGCGACCTCTCTGTGGTGGTGGTCCCCGGAGGGTGCCTTGGTTTACTGAGGGGCTCCGGGAGATGAAGCGCCACAAGAGACGTCTAGAGCGACGTTGGAGGGCCAGTAACTCTGAATCTGACCGATCACTATTAAGAGCCTATCTTAGGACTTATTTAGTGGCGATAAGGGCGGCAAAGCGTGTTCACTTTTCCGCACTTATTACGTCCGCAGAATCTCGCCTGGCCGCCTTGTTTAGGGTGACCCGCTCCCTTCTTAAAGTGGAGGAGGCGGAGGAATTCTTGCAGGGGAGAGCTGAGGAGTTTGTTCAGTTTCTGTCAGACAAAATCACTCAGATTCAGAGAGACCTGGACTCCGACTGGACAGTGCCAGCCGAGTTGCCAGGGGCTGGTCTTAGTCATGTTATCTGGAGTGAGTTTGAGCCTGTGACCCCTGATGAAGTGGACAAGGCCGTGAGGGCAATGAATGCCGCCACCTGTTTATTGGACCCGTGCTCCTCCTGGCTGGTTTCTGCAGGTAGGGAGGTGATACGAGGCTGGCTCCAGGCGATAATCAACGCCTCCTTGATGGAGGGGTCTTTCCCGCAACCTTTAAAGGAAGCGGTGGTGAGGCCCCTCCTCAAGAAGCCTTTCCTGGACCCAGCTGTTTTGAAGAACTTTCGTCCCGTCTCCAACCTCCCCTTTGTGGGGAAGGTTGTAGAGAAGGTGGTGGCGTCTCAACTCTTGCGATCCTTGGAGGAAACCAATTATCTGGACCCTTTTCAATCTGGTTTCAGGCCCGGCTACAGTACAGAGACTGCTTTGGTCGCACTGACCGATGACCTCTGGCGAGCCCGGGATAGGGGTTATTCCTCTATCCTGGTGCTTCTTGACCTCTCAGCGGCTTTCAATACCATTGACCATGGTATCCTTCTGCGTCGTCTCGGAGAGGTGGGGGTGGGCGGCACCATATTGCGGTGGTTCTCCTCCTACCTCTCTGACAGGTCGCAGTCGGTGTTGGCGGGCGGACAGAGATCGACCCCTAGGCGCCTCGATTATGGGGTGCCTCAGGGCTCGGTCCTGTCTCCCCTCCTTTTAACATCTACATGAAACCGCTGGGTGAGATCATTCGGCGATACGGGGTGAGGTATCATCAGTATGCAGATGATACCCAATTGTATATCTCCACCCCGTGTCCTTTCAGTGAAGCAGTCGACGTGATGTGCCGGTGCCTGGAAGATGTGAGGGTCTGGATGGGGGTGAACAGACTTAGACTCAACCCTGACAAGACAGAGTGGCTCTGGGTCTTGCCTCCCAAAGGCCAACTGGATGGTCCATCTTTAGTCCTGGGGGGGGGCAAATTTACCTCCCTCAGTGCAGGCACGCAACTTGGGTGTCCTCCTGGACTCACAGCTAAATCTGGAACAACATCTATCGGCTGTGGCCAGGGGGACCTTTGCACAGGTTCGCCTAGTGCACCAGTTGCGGCCTTATTTGGACCGGGAGCTTTACTCACAGTCACTCATGCCCTTGTCACCTCAAGACTGGATTACTGTAACGCGCTCTACATGGGGCTACCCTTGAAGGGCGTTCGGAGGCTGCAGTTGGTTCAGAACGCAGCCGCGAGAGCGATTGTGGGTGCGCCAAGGTACGCCCACATGTCACCTATCCTCCGCGAGCTGCACTGGCTTCCTGTGGGTCTCCGGACGCAATTCAAGGTGTTGGTTATCACCTTCAAAGCCCTTCATGGCATAGGGCCAGGTTACTTACAGGACCGCATTCTGCCGCACAGCTCCCAGAGACCGGTGAGGTCCCATAGATTGGGCCTCCTTCAGGTCCCGTCGGCCAGACAATGTCGGCTGGCAGGTCCTCAGGGAAGGGCCTTTTCTGTGGTGGCTCCGACCTGGTGGAATCAACTTCCCCCCGAGGTTCGAACTACTCCCACCCTGCCGGCCTTTAAGAAAGCCGTTAAAACTCTCCTGTTCCGGCAGGCCTGGGGCTGATGTCCCCGGGGGGCCGGGATATGATCGGACTCGCGGTATGACTGGATTATTTTACTGTTTTACGACTGTTTTTAACTTTGTACGCCGCCCTGAGTCCTTTGGGATTGGACAGCATATAAATATTTGTAAATAAATAAATAAATAAATAAGATAACTTCAACCAAATGTTGCTGCTGCAAAGCGTCTTTCAGTTCCTGATCTTCTTTAGGTTTTCCAGTGATGATGGGAGCTACTAGTATACTCATCTTTGCTTCTTCTTCTCATACATGCACCCAATTTCAGTGACTAACAAAAGCTTAAATCTAGCATTGATACGTTCTTCATCTGCCAGGGACTTCCATGAGGAATGGTGAGTTAGTATGTCTCCAAATGAAGGGAAATGATCAAAGAACCAGGGAACAGACTGGCCTCACAAAACCTCTCCAAATAAGGAGAGGATGGAGATTGCCCACTTATGCTCCTGATAGCTATTTTTCATAAGAAGACTGCAGAATATTGGTTTCTCATGAGTTTGATCACCGGGAGACAAAGGAAAGCCATCATGCTCTCAACCATAACTGAACCTTTTATAGGCTTGCTAGCCTCACTTTCTAACCACTTTTGGAAATTATCTATTTAACTATTTTAAGGTAATAAAGACCTTCAAAATGATAAATTTGCATAGCCATCTAATGAGTTTACCCTCATTCCAAAGTAAAAGAAAAATTGACTATAAGCATAACAATTTCAAGATTTTGAAATAAATGGCAAAGAAGTTAAATAAGGCTTTAATTCAAGAAATGTATAAATGAATAAAGGGGCCAGATAAATTTGGAACCTTAGGACTTTTGCTAAAAGATTTTGGAAATAATTATACAAATAAATAGCACCTTTGTGGGAACTAAATTGTTTAATTTCCCCTAAGTCACAACAAAAACCTAAGGCTTTATGATTTCAGAAATTGGACACTGGAGGAGATTCCAGTTGAAAAGGAAAAGGAAAAAAGAGAGAGTGAGAGAGACAGGGTTGCTTCCCCCCCCCCGCCCCCTTTGGTCAGCACTGAGACAAAACAACAGAACAAGGCATGACATTTGAAATACTCCTGGAGATTTTTGAAGAATGGGGACAGAAACTAGTAGTTACAATATCAGCAGTGATATCTGCTTCTGTTGATATTCTATGTCCAAAAGATGTTAAAGAAAAAATCATAGGTATGAGAAAGAATACCTTGGAAGAAGTGAGGATAAAGAGCTGAAACAAATACTCATCCAATACAAAAATATTAAAATATAAAGAAATTGTTGAAAAACTGAAAAATAAAAAAATGTGAATTATAAAATCCAGATAACAATTAAAGTGGAAACACATAAGTAAAGAGATTAACCAGGATAATGACTCCTTACTGGTTTTACAAAAAGAGGTCTGCTAAAGCCTCAAAGAAATCTTGATGGGAAGCTTTTTTGCCCATGAAGCTACACATGTCTTGTCCATTTAACCCTTAGAATCCTTTCTTCATTCCCAATCATTGAATAAAACTAAGGAGAGATGATTTCTGCTCCTCCATGTGTAGCTTAGGTCAGTTTTCATAATTCCTGATCTCTAGCCAAGCTGATTAGATGGGAACTGGAGTTTATTGCATCTACTGTAGAAAGATAAAAATAATCTAAGGTAAGGTCTCTTTCACATCAAACTAATGGCATCACGAACACAACCATGTAGTTTTCTTCACCACAATATGGAAGTGCTTTGTCATTGACTTTTTCAAGGATGTTTTTCAATTACAACTTCTAGCCCTCACCTACAGCCTAATAGGCTCCCATCCAAACATTAATCAAGTCCAGCCCTTCTTAGCTTTTTAAGAGGGGCCTAGGTCAATTGCTGGCAACACCTATTGCAGTGTTCCTCAAAGTGTGGCCTGAGGACCCCTAGAGGGGTCCCCCAAGGTTCTCTCAGAGATCTGAAAAATAAAAATTATTTGCAGTTTACATTGAAAAATAATACGGTATTAAAATCTCATCAAGCAATAATGAGCAGTGGTGGTGGCAGCAAATAAGTCAATTTTAATTTTTAAAGTGGTAAATTAACCCAGTATAAGTCACAACAAAAGCTCTTTTGGGGTCTTCCCTAATATTTAAAAATTGGAAAGGATCCTGAAAGGAAAAAAAGTTTAAGAAACACAGATTTAGTGGATCAAGTCATCTTGGTTTTAAGTGGGCAGACGCTCTACTTTTTCTAACGCTGCTATTAAAAATATTAATAGATGATACCCATCATGTTTATATGAGTAAGAGAAAAATGGAGAAGGACAGGCAGCAATAAAAGTTGATTATGTGGAATATTTTCCTTTCAGTGGCTACATAAATCCAGGGTGGGTTGGGTAAGTAAGCAGTTAAAACACATAGAAGTAGACATTATATTAAAAACTAAAGACATTGAGTGAAGAAGAGGCAATTCAACAACACTTGTTGGCTTTTTCATAGATTAGTGGTAAAGGGAAAAGCACGTAATTCTGGGTATTGATTTTTAAATATGATTTCATTCCTATCCTAGAAAAACAGGCAGTGATATCATTTTCTATTTGATGATACATAGCCTGTATTAGTCACTGGATCAAATATATCATGATGATATGTTACTTCTTCAAGAAGATATACTACTGAAATGCAAATAAGAATTAAAATGCTTTTTAGAAATATATATGACTCCTGGGGATGCCTGAGACAACCATATGGGAAACAAGTAAAACTTACATGAGAGGAATTCTTATAAGTGTCATAGCATCCTAGAAGAAAGAACATAACAGATAGAAGTCATATCTAGAAGAAAATAATAAAAGAACTAGAAGAGTTTCACAAAACTTGCCAGTTTTCTTGTTTTAAAATTATATTTTAATGTTGCCCTTAATCTTTATTTTCCCCTGGCCTTTCACACTTTGTATCATCGCCCTACCACTATGGCTTTCAGCCCACTTCACAAAGCAAAAATTTATCCCTGCTGTTACGAAGTTTGGGAAGAGGTGACTAATCAATTATTCTAGGTTTTCTATTTTTAATCTTTAACACATGCTTACAAATGCATGAATTCCTTCCTTTCCCAGCACTAAAAGTACAAAATAACAGATAAAATGTGCAGTGCCTCCTATAGCAAACCTATACTGCTAAGTTACTTAATACTGAGCTGAACAGAATAACAGAGTTGGAAGGGACCTTGGAGGTCATCTAGTCCAACCCCCTGCTCAAGCAGGAAACCCTATACCATTTCAGACAAACGGTTGTCCAATCTCTTCTTAAAAACCTCCAACTTCTGGAGGCAAGTCGTTCCATTGATTAATTGTTCTGTTAGGAAATTTCTCCTTAGTTCTAGGTTGGTTTTCTCCTTGATTAGTTTCCATTCATTGCTTCTTATCCTGCCTTCAGGTGCTTTGGAGAATAAATTGCTTCCTCTTCTTTGTAGCAACCTCTTCAATCAGGGGTGTCAAATTGCTGGCCCGCGGGCCAGATGCATCATAATGAAACCGCACCCAACCCATTGCTGGCAATGGCAAAAAAGTTGCGATACGTCGCGACACGTCACGTGACATTGCGAGTTTGACACCCCTGTCTTAGATATTGGAACAATGCTATCATGTCACACCTAATCCTTATTTTCATTAAACTAGGCATATCCAATTCCTGCAACTGTTCTTCATATGTTTTAGCCTCCAGTCTCCTAATGATCTTGGTTGCTCTTCTCTGCACTCTTCTTATTTTTCCCTGTGGACAAGTTGATCCTCCCCCCCATCCATTTTTTAAAAATCTAAACTCTTAACCTAAACCAAATCTCAAGTGTTAAGATTTCTATAAGCTGAACTATGTAAGAAGTTGTCTGGGACACTGAAATCTAGCAAAACCTGAAAGAGATGGGCATGGGTCAGTCCATTCCTCAGCCAGATGCTTTGTCTGTCATGGGCTGCGTCCAACATCATTCAGAAAAGATTAGAGATGAAATAGGGAAGGTAGGTAGAGGTTTGCGGCTATGGGGGCTGCCATGTTTATGCCAGTTTTGATTTCTGCTGACTGAAGGATGATTGGAGAGCATTTTAATTCAATCAAGGGACAGTTGCAAATTCTGTGTCCAAGACCTGATAGGAATAAGTATCTGTAGAGTGCTAATGCTATAGAATAATCTTATGCTGATTCCTGGGTTCCAGGGCATTAATAATACAATTCTCCCAAGGAAGGTATAATGTAATGTCCTTCCATTGCAATGCACCTCTAGCAACAATATTTGCGTTCTGAGCTGCAACATTTATTATTGGTAGTACTAGCGACAAAAGTAATACTACTATGAATAATCTTGCAGTTATGGGTTATTTGGTATCTGATAGCATTTCCTTGGGCAGTGTTCTCCTTGCTCAACCTGATCCTCATTTCTTTCAAGGTCTCTCTTTGTTGATACTTTCTCAGAGAGAGGCAGGCTGGCCTGCTTTTGCTGGAGTCTGTGACTGCTGGAAGAGTTTTGATACTGAGTGAACTAGCTATAAATAGAGAAAGGGGAAAAATCAATAACTCTGAGGCCAGACTGAAGGCAATTTAAACCACCCTTCCATCCCCTACAGCTGGCACTCTCTTCACCATCTCTTCAGTTCAGATCTTGGCTGCTTTGTTTATTTCTCTTGGCTTTCTATTGGCCTCAAGCCCAAGATGGCACTCTTCTTGAAGGCAGAGTATTTTCAGTCCCTGGGAAGATGTTTAAATACACCTTAAGCATGGTTTTATTTTTTTGAGAATACAGCAGCCCACAGGCTCTAATTTCAGTAGGGAACTATTGCTTCTTTGAGAAATTCTCCGATAAGCATGTCCTCAAATAATCCCTAAAACGCTAGCAAGTGAAGAAATTCCATTTCAAAATGTTGATATTTTTCATTTACCGGTGTTTTCTTTGGCAGGGCACGTTCAAGTTCATAGCATACAAATATTGAGTTGTGTTATATGCAATAAGTGTCTTGCCTGGGCTGTGGGATCATATGGTTTTCAGAGGTCAATCCTCTTGTGAAAAAAGGCTGTCAGAGAAAAACTGGTTGTCTGTTTGAAGGACTGACCAAATCTAGCTTAGGGCTAAAGAACCATAAACAGAAAGCACAAGGAGATTCTTTGCCCATCAATATTTAGTACCTGGAGCCGCAGACCAAACAGATACATAGTGTAAGTTGCTTGTTCCATTGTATTAAAATGCAGTGCATTTAATTTCAATTATAACTTTGTTCCTTCAATTCAGTTTTTTATTGCTGGCAAATGCTTGGACAAGTCTCTGGAGTTTTCTTGTTAAAGTCTTTTGGAAGTGGTTTGCCATGGCATCTTTCCTAGGGCAGAGAGAGAGAGAGAGAGAGACAGAGAGAGACAGAGAGAGAGACTGACCCAAAGTACCCAACTGAACTAGAAGTCACAGTCTCCTGGTTTCTAGCCTGGTGCCCTAACCACTACACCAAATTATAACTGAAATGTATTTCAGTTATAATAAGCATCTCTAAATTTGCTCGCACGTGATATTTAAACCCACATTTTATTTTGACATCTTATATTTGCTGATGCAAATCTTCTCTCTGTTTTTGGGCGATGTCTAAGTATTCACCCATGCATTGTTTTAACAGATGTAGAATATTTTTAGCTGTAAGCAAGTGTTTCTGATATATATTTTATGTGGGGCTGGCTTTAAAAAAAGTTCAGATGCTTTACTGAGTGCACAAAAAGCCCGTTTGCTCACAAAGAAAAGACAGATATGATCTTAAAGAGGCAGTAGATTGGTCTCCAAGTTGTACTACTTCAGTTTTCAGGTGGAGGCTCAAATGACAGAATGCTCTTCTCAACTGAAAATGTCCTATATCTAGAAAACATTGTAGACATCAAGGAAAAGTTTTAATCCAGCCTTTTTAAAAAAAGAACAATCCACACATAGTCTTACTATTGCCATGACAATTAATGAAACTGCAGTGAAAAATTAATATGAATTTATCTATTTAAAGGTAGGCATTATAACCAAATTGCAACTGTAATGTATATTACAAAAATAGTTTTTCAAAGGGAGGACAGTGACTTATCCACAATAAACTGTGGCATGATATACGGAAGAATAATTTTTAATAGAATAGTTTGGAAAGTTAAAGCATTTCTAGGAGAGGAAAGAAATTTATGGGTTAAAAAAAAACTCTTTAAAATAATCTTCAATGCTAAATAAAACTCTCATTCTCTAACCATGTCCATAAAAGCTTCCAAGAAGATAGTCTGATTAGAAATAAGTGCAAGTACTATATATGTATGTGCCAATGTCACACTTAAGGCTCTACTATATTGTTCAGTTGCTACATGTGATGAATTAGAAACACTAATGGGAGCACTCACTCAAGCTTTTCAAAAATGCAATGGCCCTGCTTCAGAATTGTCATTTCATGGTGACAGGGATGGGGGTTCATTTTTTCTGTGTTTTCCAGCTTCTACTGTGCAGTGTATTTTGATTATAACTAAGACCACTGGCAAGACAAGGTCTCCCTGACTTCATAACAATTCCATTCCAGCTGTGCACAGCTTTTGGATTAGATCTTGAAAAATGCTTTGAAGCAGTATGGGATCATGAATGTAACACCAGCCTGGCATGTGTAAAAGCAGATCCCAGGAAAAAGTGCCGATGCTTTAAAGTACAAGTAGTCTTCTGTTAGCAACCATATTCAGGAATAACAATTTAATCATTAAATGAAGCAGTTGCTAAGTAAACCTGCAACTCTGCTAAAGATCTTACTTCAGGTTTTCTTTGCTTTACAGGGCATGCAAAGGTCATAAATGTGAGGATTGGTTGCCAAGTTATTTTTCATCACTGCTGTATCTCTGAACAGTTGGGAAATGAGGCAATTGCTCAATGAGGGACACCCGTATTGTCAAAGATGCAACATCAATGTTTTTGCAGCCCTTTTTAGAGATCCATTCCAACCCTGACAGTCATGAATTTTCTTGGCCAAGGTTTTGAAATGGGTTGTTATTCTCTTCCATCAAAATGTTTTTTGATTCTCAGTTTAGCCTTAGAATTCCCTGGTAATTATGATATCTGCTGATGCTTAACTTCCAGGTCAGACGAGGCTTGTTACATGTTGCCACTTAACTATTTGTCTCAATATAAACAGTTCCAAATCTTTGGCCAGTGACATATTTTCTTGAAAAATATTAACAACTAAGTGATAGGTCAGCCCCTCAAACCTCTGGAGAGTGTTCCATAAAACTTTGTAGTGCAGATTCCACACTTTTTTGTTTATGTTTGGAGGAAACAAAAGATGGACAGCCATTTGTCTGAAATGGTATAGGGCAGGGGTGTCAAACTGGCGGCCCATGGGCCGGATGCGTCACTCACAGGCCATGCCCACCCCGGCTCTGCAAAGGCAAAAAATGTCACAATATGTCATGATACATCACATGATGTGACCAAGTTTGATACCTATGGTATAGGTTCTCCTGCTTGAGCAAGAGGTTGGGCTAGAAGACCTCCAAGGTCCCTAACAACTCTGTTGTTATTCTGTTATTATCTAGTAGCAACCAGAGGGCTGTATTCATCATCTTCTGGCTGCCAATGATCTGGGCTGGCCCATGCTATTTTAGTGCCTGAAATACAGCAATAAGTGGAAAACCTTACAATGCTGTTGTTTATGGCAGAGAGTATGATTGAAAGCTGAAAAGAGGTATGGAAACTGGATAAAAACCAAAAGGTTACCGACAGTATAATCCATATTGCAAAAGAGCAGTTAAAATGACCTGGCCCATAGGATATGGCCAATTACTTATAAGGTCTGGTGAGATTGTCACTAGCGTAGCATTCTTCCTCAGCCATGATATTAAGAAGCAGGTTATCGCAGTGATGGACACAATGGCTACCTTCCTCCCGTTCTGCATATAGAAGCCGACAGGACTAGCCGTTGTTGTTGAGTCCTCGGTTAATGGCAATGACGGCACAAGACATTCTGTGGTTTCAGGAACTCTTTATTGGTCTTCAGTAGCCCCCGTTACAACTCTGAACAGAACAAACCTCTCAGCCTCTCTTAAAGATGATCCCCGGGCCAAAAAGCAACATTTAGGCGCGCGGCGCGCCTCGCGCATGCACGCGAGCGCTGGCGTCAGCCAGTCTGGTCTCAGGCAGCTTGCAACTGCCCGGGACCATTGCAACGTCCTGAGCCTGCCTTTGCAGGCTCAGGACACAACACCCCTTCCCCCCCGGCTAAGACTACATGAATAATTACACGCGACCTCAACACGAGCGTGGTATGTCCACCCTTGCTCAATGGTACCATGTTATTGTTCTGGGGATTAATTCCCCAGTGTCCCCTTTTCCGGCTTCCACAGAAACACCCTCTTACTGTTTCTGCTTGGCCAGCAGAGTTATAAAATCTTTGATATTTGGGAGACCTCTTATCTCTCTGTGATCTTCGTAGGCCCTGATAATTCCCAGGTACACCTTGTCCAGAGGAGGCTATAGGTTCACCCCCTTTCTCAGACCCTGGTGGCCCCCGTGGACCATGCCCCATTGCCTGACCTGCTTGCTTGCCCACCGGGCTCGTCAGACCAGGACTTTGCTCTCTCTCTATCCTGGTTGACCTGCCTAGTTGCAGGCGTTCTGGCCCCTCTAGAAAGCTGCCACTGTTGGGCAACTCTGAAGAGCCTCTCAAGCCCACACTGGACCTAGCTTGGGGCTGCCTTCCTCCACTCCCCAGTTCCCTAGTAGGACTGTCTGTAATTTCAGTACTGTCCCAAAACTCAGTTGCCCCCTCCGTTGAACCAGAGGGTTCAGGATCTGGATTTGGCCCTTCTATCACTTTCCTGTGGAAGTGTCCTTTTCTGGGGACAGTGGCGATGTTGGGCCAATTGCGTTGATTGTGTGCCAGCTCTCTTGCAATGTTGGGGTTATTAGGATGCTCCCGGTTATTCTCCCTGACTGGAGTGCTGAAAGGTGTAAGTGTGTAATGATTATGCCCCCGGGGTGACTCCCTGGCTGGAGTATGCACTGTAGCCTGTGTGCTAGCTGGTTCCCCTGAATTCCTGTTCGGAACACTCACGGAACCTTGTGATAGGCCGTCTGTGGCCTCTCTGTTGGGGCCTGGCTGCTGCCAACACCCCTCCCTTTGCCTGTAGGGGTCTCCCTCCCCCCCGGAAAAGAACCAGGAGTCTCTGAAGGTAAGTCCAGTCTTGTACGCAGCTGATCGATATGCCGTCGCAGGATACGACCATCATCCAAGGTGACCTCGTAGGACAAAGGACTGTAACTTTGCAAACTAGAGCAGGAACCCACAAGTGACCTGGCCTGTAGTTACGGGTCCATACTGGGGCACCCACTTGCAATTGCCTCGGTGCCCTGGGTTGTGTACCCCTAGGAGGCAGTCTGTCCGGGTGCAACCGGTCAAGTTTAGTAGTCAGTTTGCGCCCCCAGCGAAGTTCAGCTGGGCTTCTCCCCGTAAAAGTGGAAGGTGTAGTGTGGTAAGCAAGGAGGAAGTCAGCCAACCTGTGATGCCAGTCCCCATAGGTCAGTTTCTTTAAAGCATCCTTGGTGATGCGGACCATCCGTTCAGCCATCCCGTTGGTGGAAGGGTGGAAGGGCGCAGAGGTGGCGTGACGAATCATGTTGGCCTGTAAGAAAGCTTGGAATTTGGAAGAAGTGAATTGAGGGCCATTGTCAGACACCAAAACATCCGGAAGCCCATGTGCAGCAAAAATCTCCCTCAGTACTTGGATAGTCTTTGCAGAGGTGGTGGAAGAGACAGGTACAACCTCAAGCCATTTTGAATAGCTATCAACCAGGACCAAGAAGAATTGACCCTGAAAGGGCCCAGCGTAATTGATGTGCACCCTAGACCATGGAGACTGTGTTTCTTCCCATCTATGCACAGGAGCCTGAGGCATTTCTGGGCATGAGCGCTGACAAAGGTGGCAAACGTGCACCTTAGCCTCAATTTCCTTGTCTAACTCAGGCCACCACAAATGGCTGCGCGCAAGCGCCTTCATTCGTACAATGCCAGGATGACCCTCGTGAAGGGAACCTAAGACCCTAGACCTCATTGAGGTAGGAATGACAACTCTGCTGCCCCACAGCAGACAACCCTGGAAAGTGGATAACTCGTTCCTTTTCAGCCAGAAACTCTGAAACTCAGTGCCTGGACAACTCTCTGGCCATCCAGACAAAACCCAGGATAAGACACGAGAGAGTGTGAGATCTGTGGCTGATTCAGCAGCCACATCCCTGGCGTTTAGAGGTGATTCAGGCAGTGCCTGAATTGAAAGGATGTTGATTGCCGGGGCAGGATCAGCCTCTACTACTTGTAAGGGTAATCTACTGAGGCCATCAGCATGGCCCATTTCTTTGCCAGGTTTGTGAATTAGAGAAAAGTCATAGGCTGACAGGAATATTGACCATCTGAGCATCCTGGAGGAGATGATGTGGGGGGTCTGTTGGTTAGTGGCAAACAACCCCAACAAAGGCTTATGGTCAGTGTAGAGCGTGAAATGTCTGCCATATAAAAAATCATGGAATTTTTTAATTCCAGCAACAACAGCTAAGGCTTCCCTGTCTATCTGGGCGTAGTTTCTTTCAGCAGCAGACAATGTTCTGGAGAAATATGCAACAGGAACCTGAGTGCCATCCGGTCTGAGGTGGCTGAGTACTGCTCCTACTCCATAAGGGGAAGCATCACAAGCGATGCACACAGGAAGAGTTTCATTAAAATGTGCAAGCACATTGTTGGATGTTAGCAAGGTCTTAACCTCATTGAAGCTTGCTTCATGTGCTTGTGACCATTGCTACACTGCCTGTTTGTCCAGAAGCCTATGAAGTGGTTCAGCTACATTAGCCTTATTAGGAATGAATGAATTATAAAAATTCAAGAGGCCCAGAAAAGCTTGTAGTTCAGCTTTGGACTTAGGCCTAGGAGCTTGCATTATAGTTTTTAGCTTGGACTCAGCAGGATGAATCCCATTGGCATCAAATTTGAATCCCAGAAAATCTGTAGAAGGCACCCCAATTTTACATTTGTCCTTTTTAAGCTTAAGTCCTGTTTTCCAGAACCGCAACAGGACAACCCTCAATCTCTCAGCTAAATTTTGGGTGGAGTCTCCTGCAATTAAGACATCATCAAAATAGGGGTAAACCCCTGGTATACCCCTCAAGGTATTTTCCATTACACTTTGGAAAATTCCAGGAGCCACGTTTACTCCAAATTGTAGTCTCTTGACTTTGAATGCCCCCCTATGAGTTACAATTGTTTGTGCTACAGCAGCAGCTTCATCAACAGGTAACTGTTGATAAGCCTGTGCTCAGTCAAGCTTTGCAAAAACATGCCCCCCCTTGAGGGAGGCCAGAATATGGCTGACTACAGGTACAGGATAGGCATGTTGTTGCAATGCCTTATTTAGAGTGCATTTGTAATCTGCACAGATGCGGATGTCCCCATTAGCCTTAAGAGGCATGACTGTGGGAGTTTCCCAAGGACTGGAGTCAACAGGTTCTAAGACTCCTTGCTGAATCAATTTGTCCAATTCAGCATCAATTTTCCCTTTTAAAGCAAAAGGTACCCTTCTTGCTTTTACTCTGATAGGAGTGACAGTGGGGTCCAATTTCAAGGAAACTGGGGGCCCTTTGTATGTGCCCAGCTGTGGGCTGAAAACATCTGCAAATTCTTTGCAGACTTCCTGTAGATCTACTGTTTGCAAGCTATTAAGCCCTGTAACTTGTATTCCCAAGGCCTCAAACCAATCGAGTCCTATGAGACTCGTGCGCTCACCCCCCACTATCAATACATCTAATGGACCTTCAAAATCCTTATACTGTACGTTAAGGGTGGCCTCCCCCTTAACACACACTTTGGAGTTTTGAAAGTCTGTTAGCACTATATTAGAAGGCCTAAGCTTGGCCTGAAACCCACTACCAGAACAAATCTTTCTGAATGTGTGAATGGAAATGATTGAAAGTGCAGACCCAGTGTCTAGTTCCATGACCAATGGAACTCCTTGCAACATCACCTTAAGTGACAGTTTCTTTTTGAGTGGCTTGTGTGTGCCTGTCCTATAAATGCTTCTTCGTGAAGCACAGAAACCCACCCTGTTCTGGCTCGGGACCCCGGTACCTTTCAGGCGCAATTCTTCTCGGGGTTGTACCTTCTGACGGCCCAGACACACAGCTGCTATGTGGCCTTGCTTCCCACATGCTCTACAGATTGCAGAACGGAACTTGCAGTCAGTCCTCTTGTGGCGACCTCCTCACCCGAAGCACTTGGGTACAGCTGAAGACTTTTCTTTGCCTTCCTTCTTGGTTGGGTAGAGATGATCTACTTCTTCATCAGGTTCCTCTTCTGAACTTCCTTGGACTCCCTCGTGGTGCACGAAAACAGCTTCTGGAGTACTTCTGATAGGCCTCATATTCTTGATTGCCCCACTTGCTGCCTCTTCTGCAGTAACCTCTCTCAAGGCATCTTGGAACGATATGTCCTCTTTAGCAAAAAGTCTTTGTTGCACATCTCTGTTTCTCAGCCCATATACAAATCTGTCTCTCAGCCTTTTCTCTAAGTCTTTAAACTCACAATGTTTAGCTGCTCTTCTTAATGCAGCAATGTACTCTTTAGCTGACTCACCAGCCCATTGATCCCTCTGTTCAAAAGTATGTCTCCATGCAATGACAGACAACTTGGGCTGAAAATGCTCTTTTAATAATTTCTTTAAATCTGTGTAGGTAACAGATTCAACAGGTGCAGGGGCTACTAAATTTTCAGCAATTTCAAATGCATCTTGACCACAAACACACAGCAGGGTGGCGGCCTTTAAGCCCTCTTCTCTCACCTGATTTACTCTGAAATAATTTTCTGCTCGGGCCACATAAGATTCCCATCTTTCTGGATGTGTAACATCAAACTCAGAAAGTTTCCCTATGTTTGCCATCTTCAGTAAAGCAAGAAGGGTCTATCAGCCAGCTTACCTCCAACGAAGCTGTATTGGCAGGTAGTTGCTGAATTTAACGCCGTTTCCTCGTTATCTCAGGACTCCAGGGTAAGCTTACAATTCTTTGTGTAATTGTAAGGCAATCCCATCCTCGTCGCCAGTGTTGAGTCCTCGGTTAATGGCAATGATGGCGCGAGACATTCTGTGGTTTCAGGAACTCTTTATTGATCTTCAGTAGCCCCCGTTACAACTCTGAACAGAACAAACCTCTCAGCCTCTCTTAAAGACGATCCCCGGGCCAAAAAGCAACATTTAGGCGCGCTGCGCGCCTCGTGCATGTGTGTGAGTGCTGGCGCCAGCCAGTCTGGTCCCGGGCAGCTTGCAACTGCCCGGGACCATTGCAACGTCCCGAGCCTGCCTTTGCAGGCTCAGGACACAACAGTTGTCATTTATAATATTATGAATTTATCAATTAAAATGTTAAGCAATGCCCCTTTGTATGTGTATATTAATTTTATATATTCTGTTTCCCCGAAAACCAGACCCAGCCAGAAAATAAGACCTAACCGGAAAATAAGTCGTCGCAGGATTTTTCAGGACACTCGTATTATAAGCCCCACCCCCAAAATAAGCCCCAGTTAAGACCATCAACCAGACGGATGCATTTAGTACCGTAGTTCTCTTAAAATAAGCCCTAATGAGTCTTTTGGAGCAAAAATTAATATAACACCCTGTCTTATTTTCGGGGAAGCATAGTATGTACCACTAAACCAGTAGTTCTGAACCTTTTTAATGCCGCAACCCCCAACCGGTCGTAAGTCGAGGACTACTCAACTGGTGCAGCACCATTTGCAGAATGGGACTTTTGGCGGGCTCAGCAGGGCAGAGACAGCTTGGACAATTCCTATTGGCTTTTGAAAGCCAATAGAATTAGACTCTATTCAAGAGAGTCTATTCTATTGGCTTTCAAAAGCCAATAGAATAAAAGGGAGTAGCACAGCTAAGGAAAAGAGGGAAAAAATGGTGGACTGTGTTGTTTGGCGACCCCCGTGAAATGGTCGTTCGACCCCAAATGGGGTCCCGACCCACAGGTTGAGAACCACTGCACTAGACTAATATATGCATATCATAAAACATACCCCCCCAATAAAAATGGAAAAGGAAGAGAGAACAGATGTGATATATACTGTAAATATAAATAGGCATTCTGTTAACTAACAGAGCATAACAAGATGACCTTGATGAAGATAAGTCCATTTCCAGGGTGACAAGGTGAGAAGCACAACTCAAATTAAAAAAAAAATCTGAAGGGAAGAGAAAAATGCCTGACACAGACACCTCCTTAGTTCACAGGAATATAAGGAGAGGGGGGTATAAAGCCAATCAGATTCTGTTGCTACTGTATATCTGATCAAGTAGTGCTAACCTTTCCTCTGAAGTTATTTTCTTGATCTGGTACATGTAGTGGGGCTGGCAACTATTTTCTTCCTATTCTGATGGAGTGTTTTGCACACCTCTTAAAGTGTGTGTCCTCCACTTCGGAGACCACTGGGCTTAATTACAAGAGAGAGGCTTCTGCAAACCCAATATGGGGTTACTACTGCTCTTCTCACTGCCTGCTGCCTAAAGCCATCACTTCACTCTGCCTAATAGTAGTAGAACAAGCCCTTTGTGAGATCACAATCAAACAGCAGGATGGTTATGGTGGCAAGGATGTATATTGTACTTTTGCTCAGAAAACTTATTTTCATCTGCTTTCCCCCCACTCCTTCTCCTTCTCCCTTTCTCTCCCCCTGGATCTGCAATCTTTTCTTCTCCATTCCTCCCCCAGGAAACTGATGTGCAGTTAGCCTTCTGCACACTTGCCTATGATCTGAGGTGACTTCAAGGAGACTTGATACCTGAGATATTTAAAAGGCGAGCCGCTTGATGTAGCCCTAATGGGTCTGATTGATTCTTAGGCTGTGGATCCCTCCCTCCCTGGCCCAATCTCCTGCAGGATGCTGGAAAACATCATCATTTCTAGCTAAGTGGTATCATCTCTCAGGCAAAGCTGTTCTCTTCTCCTTCCTCCAGCCTAAGAAGAAAACGGGGGGGGGGGGGGGTGGAGCCTTTTTAGTAGCAAACTGGCACATATGGGAATGGAAACCATAGTAACAGGAAATGTGGGAGCCTGCTTACTGTGTTTTTTTCTCTTTCTCCTTATATGTAGAGATTATTTCATGCTTCTTTGGATGATGTATAGTTTTGTGGGAAGGTCAGCACTTAAGGGGAAAGGGTTTGATATGTAACTTTCGTTGCTTTCACCAGATGGAACAAAGGTTGGGCAATGTGCTTTTTAATCCAGACCCATTCCTCCATCTGCTATTGAACCTCCAGATGCCTTTATAGCCACAATAATATTGAGAACCATTTCAGGAGCGATTAGCCAGCTTTGGGCTGGGTTCACAAATCACACTAAGTCATAATTACATTTGACTTTCGCTATGATTGTTGTGTGAGGCCAGTAATTGCAGTTGGTCATCCTTATGTTTTAGCAAGAGGTACGATCCCAGTCTCGGAATAATATTCAAGTCCATGAAAGATGGAAACTTGGAGGTCTTAATAGGGTAGTTTGTTCCGTGATATTGGCCATTTGTTAAGACTCATGTGGCTAGCCAATCCCTTTCACAAAGATCTATGATCTAAAACGTTTCTGGTGAAAGTGACTGAAAAAGAACTTTGTGTGTGACCTTTTGGGTAACCATTTGCAAATATCTCCTGTTAGAAGTAAAGTCTTCATCCTGGTTCATCCAAGCCGGGAATAAATAAGCAAACATGGCGACTGCTTTGGGAAGAAGGTTACAGTTTATTGAAGAAGCAGAAAGATGGTTCTTCAGGAAAGAACAGAGGAGAGAAGGGCCTAGCACATGGTGTTGTAGGTTTTTATATCCCCTCTAGCCTTTTGTTTGGAATAGTTTCCTGTTCCTGTGGCATGAACTTTGAGGCTAATTCCTGTGTTACGTATTCTGACCTGAGTTTTAGGTGTGCCTCTATGGTATACTTGATGGTAATGGGTTAGTCCTATTATATCCCAAAAGTCATCTCCTGCTTCCCTGGGGCTGGGCTAATGACTCTTAAGAGTTTCTTTGTCTTGAGTTCCCTGGCTCCAACCTTCCTAATGGTCTTATATCTGCATTTCTATGAGGCTAGCTCTTGCTTGGGACAAAGAAATTTGGGGCCAGGTTTGGTTTCTGTTTTTCAAAAAATCCTTTTGGTGAAAAATATATTTTCCAAAAAATATATTTTCCTTTTTAATATTTCCTTCTGGGGGGGGGGCCTAA